>NC_090449.1:243159887-243162387 GCF_031143425.1 Pleurodeles waltl | reverse complement strand
CACCTGGGATGTACTGGTTTGAGAGCACCAGCCTGTCATGCACAATAGTGTGACTGGCACAAGTGTCTCTCAGGGCAGTGGCTGGGATTCCATTCACCTGTAGGTGGTGGAAGTGTCTACTTCCCTCTGGAATCTCCAACTCACCTGTTGGGCCCTTTTTCCAGTTGAAGGCTATGAAGACCTCCTCATCTGAGGAGTCATCCCCAATGGCTACACTGGTCACCCCTGGGATTTTGCTAGGGGGTTTGTTTTTGGGACAAGAAGTGTCCTTGGTGTGGTGCCCTGTCTGTTTACAGTTATGGCACCATGCCTTAGTGGCATCCCAGCTCTTACCCTGGTACCCACCTTTGTTTTGGGTTGTGTCTCTGGGCCCACCCACCTGGTCTGGTTTTTGGGGGCCTACAGGGGACTCTTTTTCTTTGTTTCTAGTGTCACCCACTTTCTCCTGGGGAGGCTTTGTAACCCCTTTCTTTTGGTCACCCCCAGTGGAAGTTTTGGTTACCCTAGTCTTGACCCAGTGGTCTGCCTTCTTTCCCAGTTCTTGGGGAGAAATTGGACCTAGGTCTACCAGATACTGATGCAACTTTTCATTGAAGCAGTTACTTAAAATGTGTTCTTTCATAAACAAATTATAAAGCCCAACATAGTCATACACTTCATTTCCAGTTACCCAACCATCCAGTGTTTTCACTGAGTAGTCAACATAATCAACCCAGGTCTGGCTCGAGGATTTTTGAGCCCCCCTGAATCTAATTCTATACTCCTCAGTGGAGAATCCAAAGCCCTCAATCAGGGTACCCTTCATGAGGTCATAAGATTCTGCATCTTTTTTAGAGAGTGTGAGGAGTCTATCCCTACACTTTCCTGTGAACATTTCCCAAAGGAGAGCACCCCAGTGAGATTTGTTCACTTTTCTGGTTACACAAGCCCTCTCAAAAGCTGTGAACCATTTGGTGATGTCATCACCATCTTCATATTTTGTTACAATCCCTTTGGGGATTTTCAACATGTCAGGAGAATCTCTGACCCTATTTATGTTGCTGCCACCATTGATGGGTCCTAGGCCCATCTCTTGTCTTTCCCTTTCTATGGCTAGGATCTGTTTTTCCAAAGCCAATCTTTTGGCCATCCTGGCTAACTGGATGTCCTCTTCACTGGAGTTACCTTCAGTGATTTCAGAGAGGCTGGACCCTCCTGTGAGGGAGCCAGCATTTCTGACTACTATTTTTGGAGTCAGGGTTTGAGAGACCCTGTTCTCCCTAAATAGGACTGGTAGGGGGGAATTTTCCTCCAAGTCACTATCTTCATCCTCTGTGTTGCCATCCTCAGAGGGGTTGGCCTTTGCAAACTCTGCCAACAGCTCCTGGAGCTGTATTTTGGAAGGTCTGGGGCCCATTGTTATTTTCTTTATTTTACAGAGTGACCTTAGCTCCCTCATCTTAAGATGGAGGTAAGGTGTGGTGTCGAGTTCCACCACAGTCACATCTGTGCTAGACATTTTGCTTCTAAAAGTTGGAATACTTTTTAAGAATCTAAAACTGGTTCTAGAATCTAATTCAAACTTTTAACAAACTTTTAAACTCTAAAAGAAATGCTAAACAGGATCTAACACAAGGCCCTAGCAGGTCTTTTAAGAATTTAGAAAACTTTTCAAATTGCAAAAATCAATTTCTAATGACAATTTTGGAATTTGTCGTGTGATCAGGTATTGGCTGAGTAGTCCAGCAAATGCAAAGTCTTGTACCCCACCGCTGATCCACCAATGTAGGAAGTTGGCTCTGTATGTGCTATTTCAAAGTAAGGAATAGCATGCACAGAGTCCAAGGGTTCCCCTTAGAGGTGAAAAAAGTGGTAAAAATAGATAATACTAATGCTCTATTTTGTGGTAGTGTGGTCGAGCAGTAGGCTTATCCAAGGAGTAGTGTTAAGCATTTGTTGTACATACACATAGACAATAAATGAGGTACACACACTCAGAGACAAATCCAGCCAATAGGTTTTGTTATAGAAAAATATCTTTTCTTAGTTTATTTTAAGAACCACAGGTTCAAATTTAACATGTAATATCTTGTTTGAAAGGTATTGCAGGTAGGTACATTAGGAACTTTGAATCATTTCAATTGCATGTATACTTTTCAAGTTATTCACAAATAGCTATTTCAAAAGTGGAAATTTAGTGCAATTTTCACAGTTCCTGGGGGAGGTAAGTTTTTGTTAGTTTTACCAGGTAAGTAAGACACTTACAGGGTTCAGTTCTTGGTCCAAGGTAGCCCACCGTTGGGGGTTCAGAGCAACCCCAAAGTTACCACACCAGCAGCTCAGGGCCGGTCAGGTGCAGAGTTCAAAGTGGTGCCCAAAACGCATAGGCTTCAATGGAGAGAAGGGGGTGCCCCGGTTCCAGTCCGCCAGCAGGTAAGTACCCGCGACTTCGGAGGGCAGACCAGGGGGGTTTTGTAGGGCACCGGGAGGGACACAAGCCCACACAGAAATTTCACCCTCA